>NC_077246.1:34457419-34502419 GCF_947179165.1 Solanum dulcamara | reverse complement strand
TTTAAGCTTTACTCTAAGTTATGTGGGTGTTTATCCATGGGTTCTTTCACCCATGTAGTCCAAAAACTCTTTCAATTAAATCTTTTGATTTCAAGTAATATTTTCTTATGGTAATTCTTATTTTTACTTAATAGTATGAATCATGGATAAACTAATGATTATTGGTCTATTTTGATGCAACATAATTTTATATATATGAATTGATGGTTTACAAGTAATTCCTCTATTTATCTATTTAAAGGCTCTTGAAATTCATGATGGGTTGTTTAAAGCATGATTTTTAATTAATGGATTTCAAAGTATTTATGAATATTTATTTACATACATATTTGCAAGTTGAAGTGATTTGAACCCACCTAGTTTTACTATGTTTTTAATAAAGTTTGACTTGAAAGCTTTGACTCCAAATAAATATTTATGAAAACAATATCTATGATCAAAAAGGGAGTCTTATGAAATGAAAGAATGATGAAATGATATGAATGATGGATTCTTTATGCAATAAGGACAATTCTTGCATATTTGAATTATCAAATGTTTTAATGAGCTATTCTACCGAATATGATGTTTGAATTCTCAAGTTATATGCTATGAATATTTTGAAGTATTAAACTATTCCGTGGGATTGACTTAGCACCGAATGAGGCATTGAGGTGGGATTCGGTAAGGGAATCCTAGTAGCAACCCCTTGTCTCATTAACTATGTGCCAACATAGGAGCCCTTGTAGGCTTAGGCTAATGGATCCATAAATAGCCCTTAAAGTTAAAGTTAAAGAAATAAATGAAGTTGACGGAGTTCTACCTGGCAAGTAGTCTCCCCGGCCAACGTAGGGGGTTATGTTGGATTCCATGTAATAGCTCGCATGGTCTTAAATGTCGGTTATGGTTAATTTCCCACAAAATGAATGTTTTAAAGGATATATATGTGATTTATTATGCATACAATAAATTATGTTCCATATTACATAAATGTTTTAATGTTTTCTCAATGTTCATGCATCCTTACATACTTAGTACATTCAAAGTACTAACGCATACTCTTTTGCCTACATGATATCACCATGTAGGGATCAGTGCTCCTCCTCATTCTCCTCCATGTGGCTAGTTGATATTCCATTGAAGACTACTTTTGGTGAGTTCCCATGTTCCGGGAACAATACTCCTTTATCTTTCTAGTTTATGATATGTTAAGATATTTTACTATGGAATTTCTTCTATTATGATTGAGGGTGAGCTAGGGACTTGTCTTAGCCCCGTTAAATCTAATAGTTAGAGGTATTGTTGGACATATATCAGTTGAAGATTTATTATGATTTCCGCTTGTTTATTTATCATCATTACCTATGAAAGGCTAAAAGAATGCTAAGAGGCTTGTTTGAGGTACTTTCGGGTTCCTCATTCGCCATGTCACGTCTAGGCCCTGGGCTTGGGTCGTGACAAACTTGGTATCAGAGCCCGAGGTTTTGAATGATCCTTGGAAGTCCAACATACCGCGTCGAATAGTTTCTTGTTCATGGTTGTGAAGCGCGCCACAATTATGAATAAGAAACTATGAGACGTTTAGGAAAATTTTCACTTCTTTCAAATTCATGTCGTGCCTTAGAGTGTCCTAAGCTTTCCTTTAACTAACGACCCATTTTGTGTTCTCTAGATAATGACTCGTGGAAGACCACCTCGAAGAGCAAGGGTTGACGATGAGGACCAAACTCGTCCGATTCCTAATGCCCAACATCATGAGGACGGGGTAACCCATGCCGAGTTTCGCAGTGTTATTACTTTGTTAGCCCAAGTCGTAGCTAACCAAGGGAATCTAGGTGTTCCTCCTCCCCAAATGCAAAATGCAGCCTCTAGGATTCGGGATTTCCAAAGGATGAATCCACCCGAGTTTGATGGTTCTAAACTAGATGAGGACCCTATGGAGTTCATTAATGAGGTGTACCGGATTGTGGCTATCATGGGTGTGCCACCAAATGAGAAGGCCGAGCTAGTGTCCTATCAACTCAAAGGTGTGGCTCGAGTGTGGTACGAACAATGGATTGTTGAGAGGGATGAAGAAATAGGGTCGATAGGATGGGAAGAGTTCAAAGGTGCCTTCCTAGACCGCTTCTTCCCATTGGAGCTAAGGGAGGCCAAAATCCAAGAGTTTATCAACCTTCGTCAAGGAAGTATGAGCGTGAGGGAGTATGCTCTCAAATTCACTAAGTTGTCAAAGTATGCTCCCTTCATGGTCTCTGAGCCAAGAGCTAGAATGAGCAAGTTTATTTCCGGTGTCTCAAGCTTGGTGTCCAAGGAGTTCAAAACGGCCATGTTGATCAAGGAGATGGACATCTCTCGGTTAATGACTTACGCAGAACAAATTGAAGAAGAGAAGCTTAGAGAGAGATCAAGGGGGTTCAAAAAGGCTAGAGTGGATGGTGGAGGGTTTAACCCTCAAAGGTCCGATCATGGAAACAATGGCAAAGGCCAAGGTGGGCAAAGATTTGTGGGACAAGGTTCCACCAATACTTCTCCTCCAAAGTTCAACAAGGACAAGAGTGGTAAACCAATGATTCCAAGAGAGAATGTTGCTACTCAAACTTTCCCCACTTGCAAGAAGTGTGGAAGGACTCACAAAGGGGAATGCTTAGCCGGCTCCAATGCATGCTTTAAGTGTGGCAAGCTGGGCCACCATGCTAAGGATTGTAGAGATAGTGGTGGTGGTAGGACTCAAGGCCAAATTGCTCATGGTCAACAAGTCCAAGGAGGTGTCCAACGCACCAACCGCTTTTACGCCTTGCATGAGAGACAAGAGATTGAGGATGCACCCAATGTCATTACCGGTATGTTAAAGGTCTTTTCTTTTGATGTGTATGCACTATTAGATCCGGGTGCAAATTTATTTTTTGTTACTCCATTCCTTGCTAATAGATTTGATGTTTTACCTGAAATGTTATTAGAGCCCTATTTGGTGTCTACCCCCGTTGGTGAGTCAGTTATTGCTAGAAAGGTCTATAGGGGTTGCCTTGTGTCTATCTTGCATAAACTTATTCCTTGTGATCTCATTGAGCTTGACATGATAGATTTCGATGTCATTCTTGGGATGGATTGGTTACATGCATCTTATGCTTCCATAGATTGTAGGAATCGTCGAGTCAAATTCCAATTTCCAAATGAGCTTGTTATTGAATGGCAGGGTCATGATTCGGTGGTGAAGGGTCAGTTTATTTCTTATCTTAAGGCCCACAAAATGATTTCTAAGGGATGTATTTACCACATTGTGAGGGTTAGGGATGTCAACTCCAAAAGTTCTTCTCTTGAGTCAGTTCCTATAGTCAATGAATTCCCCGATGACCTTTCTGGTGTCCCTTCCGAAAGGGAAATTGATTTTGGTATCGATCTCCTCCTTGATACCCAACCTATCTCTATTCCTCCTTACCGTATGGCCCCGGCAGAATTAAAAGAGTTGAAGGAACAGTTAAAGGACTTTTTAGAGAAGGGGTTCATAAGACCAAGTATTTCTCCATGGGGTGCTCCCGTTCTATTTGTAAGAAAGAAGGATGGGTCACTTCGAATGTGCATAGACTACCGGCAATTAAATAAGATGACCATTAAGAACAAGTACCCACTCCCTAGAATAGATGACTTGTTTGATCAATTGCAAGGGGCAAGTCACTTCTCCAAGATCGACCTTCGGTCCGGCTATCACCAACTACGGGTAAGGGAGTGTGACATTCCCAAAACAGCCTTCCGAACAAGGTATGGTCACTATGAGTTTATGGTGATGAGTTTTGGGTTGACGAATGCACCGGCGGTGTTTATGGACTTGATGAATAGGGTGTTCAAACCTTACCTTGATACCTTTGTAGTAGTCTTCATTGATGATATTTTAATTTACTCTCGGGGTGAGGAAGAACATAAAAATCACTTGAGAGTTGTGCTTCAAACATTGAGGGATAGACAATTATTTGCAAAATTTAGTAAGTGTGAATTTTGGTTAAAGGAGGTAGCATTTCTTGGTCACGTAGTATCCGGTGATGGAATCAAGGTTGATCCTAAGAAAATAGAGGCAGTCAAAAATTAGCCTAGACCATTATCTCCTTCAGACATTAGGAGCTTCTTAGGTCTAGCCGGGTACTATAGAAGGTTCGTCAAAGGCTTTTCTTCCATCTCATCTCCTATGACAAAATTGACCCAAAAGAAATCCAAATTCATATGGACAGATGAGTGTGACAAGAGTTTCCAGACCTTAAAAGATCGACTTACCTCTGCTCCTATTTTAACTCTCCCAGAAGGATTAGAGGGGTTTGTAGTTTATTGTGATGCTTCAAAGATTGGTTTAGGTTGTGTCTTAATGCAAAACGGCAAGGTCATAGCCTATGCTTCTAGGCAATTAAAGGTGCATGAGCGTAACTACCCTACCCATGACCTTGAATTGGCGGCCGTTGTTTTTGCTCTGAAGATTTGGAGGCATTACCTCTATGGGGTGCATGTGGATGTGTATACTGATCATAAGAGTCTTCAGTATGTGTTCACCCAAAAGGACCTTAACCTAAGGCAAAGGAGGTGGCTAGAACTCCTTAAGGACTATGACATGAGTGTGCACTATCATCCGGGTAAAGCTAATGTGGTTGCTGATGCACTTAGTAGAGTGTCTATGGGGAGTATGGCCCATGTGGATGAAAGTAAGAGGGAGTTGGTGAAAGATGTTCACCGATTGGCTAGATTAGGGGTGAAGTTGTGTGGTACTAATGATGGGGGTATGGTTGTTCAAAATAGGTCTGCATCCTCTTTGGTGGTGGATGTTAAATCCAAGCAAGATCTTGACCCAAAGTTTATCGAGTTAAAGAAGTTGGTAAAGGAAAAGAAGATAGAGGTCTTTTCCCAAGGGGGAGATGGGGTACTGTACTATCAAGGTCGGATATGTGTTCCAAATGTTGATGGCTTAAGGAGTTTGATCATGATGGAGGCTCATAATTCTACATACTCCATTCATCCCGGTTCAACGAAAATGTACCGAGACTTAAAGGAGTTGTATTGGTGGGGTGGCATGAAGAAGGACATAGCAAGGTTTGTGTCCGAATGTACGAATTGCCAACAAGTGAAGGCCGAACATCAAAGGCCGGGTGGCTTAGCCCAAGACATTGAAATCCCAACTTGGAAGTGGGAAGATGTGAATATGGATTTTGTAGTGGGTCTGCCTCATACCCGGAAGCGTCATGACTCAATTTGGGTAATTGTTGATAGAATGACTAAGTCAGCTCACTTCCTACCGGTTAAAACTTCCTATAGTGCCGAAGACTATGCCAAGTTATATATTCGGGAGTTGGTGAGGTTGCATGGTGTGCCATTATCCATTATTTCGGATCGTGGTACCCAATTCACTTCTCACTTCTGGAGATCATTTCAAAAAGGCCTCGGTACTAAGGTAAAGTTGAGCACAGCATTCCATCCTCAAATGGATGGGCAAGCCGAAAGGACGATTCAAACACTAGAGGATATGTTAAGGGCTTGTGTGTTGGAGTTTAAAGGGAATTGGGATGATCATCTACCTCTCATCGAGTTTGCCTATAATAATAGTTACCACTCAAGTATTGAGATGGCACCGTTTGAGGCTTTGTATGGGAGACGATGTAGATCACCGGTTGGTTGGTTCAAAGTAGGTGAGATGACCTTGTTGGGCCCCGATTTGGTACTTGATGCTTTAGAGAAGGTGAAGATCATTAGAGAAAGGTTGAAGACGGCTCAAAGTCGTCAAAAGTCCTATTCTGACACTAGAAGAAGGGATCTTGAGTTTAATGTGGATGATTGGGTGTATCTGAAGGTTTCACCCATGAAAGGTGTGGTTCGATTTGGTAAGAAAGGGAAATTGAGCCCTAGATATGTAGGGCCTTATAGAATCGTGAGACGTGTTGGTAAGGTTGCATATGAGTTGGAATTACCATTGGAAATGGCCATGGTTCATCCGGTGTTTCACGTGTCTATGTTGAAAAAACATGTGGGTGATCCTAGTTCCATTGTACCTATGGGAGTAGTGAATATTGAAGAAAACTTGACCTATGAAGAAGTTCCTGTGGAAATTTTGGACCGGCAAGTTAAGAGATTGAGGAACAAAGAAATTGCATCTGTTAAAGTCCTTTGGAGGAATCAACAAATAGAAAGTGCAACATGGGAAGCGGAAGCGGATATGATTAAGAGATACCCTCATCTTTTCCCCTCTACCCAAACCTAAGGTATTAAGTTGTCCTTGCTCAATTACTTGAAATCCTTACATCTCAACTTTTCTTGTCATATGGTTGCAAAATTATGAAATATATTTTAAATGATATTTTAAATTACACTGTTGCATTAATGATAGGTTGTTTGTTAACACTCTACTCTACTCAAGCTAAGTCTTTTCTCATTCGAGGACGAATGTTCCCAAGGGGGAGATAATGTAACATCCCCTAAAAACGTTGTATACGATGTTTCAATTTTTGCCTAAACATGATACAGCCTCTGTATTTTGGTCATAACTTTACATAGAAATATCCAAATTGAGTGATTTAAATTTCTGAGTAACCACAAGATCATTACCTACAACGTTTATGAAGACCATATTGTAAGATTCGGAGGTTAGGTAGGTCAAATAAATTAATCTTTGTAAGGTAGGATGCTGTGACGGAAATGAGTGTTTATAGAAGAAAAATCATATCTCACTATAGGTTTATCCAAATTGGTTGATTCTTGAACGATATGAAACTAGACTTCCATATCTAAAATTCTTATGAAGACGCCAAATCGTAATAAGGAATTTATCTTATTCAAACATAGCTCCCAAAAAGAGTATTCTGTCAAAGATAACTCATTTCACCTACCATAGAAAGATCTAGATACATTTGACATCACTCATGACATAAATTGTCCTCCATTTAACATCATCCATGACATCAATATATTCCACTAAATTTTCAGATTTTTATTTATAATTATTTTATTTATTGTTAGGTCCTCTTTCCCACCTATAAATACCCACCTTATTTCCTCATTTTATTCATCAAGTTTTCTCAAGCAAATCTTCTCTCTATACACTTCTTTACACATTCTCAAATATAGTTTTAGTTCTTAGTAGTGAAGAAATACTATTCCGGTAATTCATATAATCCGGGTAGTACACAAAACGTTTCGGTAAGGAGAGAAGCTAGGACTCAAGAGTGGTCATTAAGTCTTCCGGTACCAACTAAAGCTTCAGTTTCCAGGTATGTAAGGTTTCAATGAGAGTATTCCTTCCACTCTCATATCTAAATTATTTTGATTATATGATAAATTATGTTTATTTTCTTTAAGCTTTACTCTAAGTTATGTGGGTGTTTATCCATGGGTTCTTTCACCCATGTAGTCCAAAAACTCTTTCAATTAAATCTTTTGATTTCAAGTAATATTTTCTTATGGTAATTCTTATTTTTACTTAATAGTATGAATCATGGATAAACTAATGATTATTGGTCTATTTTGATGCAACATAATTTTATATATATGAATTGATGGTTTACAAGTAATTCCTCTATTTATCTATTTAAAGGCTCTTGAAATTCATGATGGGTTGTTTAAAGCATGATTTTTAATTAATGGATTTCAAAGTATTTATGAATATTTATTTACATACATATTTGCAAGTTGAAGTGATTTGAACCCACCTAGTTTTACTATGTTTTTAATAAAGTTTGACTTGAAAGCTTTGACTCCAAATAAATATTTATGAAAACAATATCTATGATCAAAAAGGGAGTCTTATGAAATGAAAGAATGATGAAATGATATGAATGATGGATTCTTTATGCAATAAGGACAATTCTTGCATATTTGAATTATCAAATGTTTTAATGAGCTATTCTACCGAATATGATGTTTGAATTCTCAAGTTATATGCTATGAATATTTTGAAGTATTAAACTATTCCGTGGGATTGACTTAGCACCGAATGAGGCATTGAGGTGGGATTCGGTAAGGGAATCCTAGTAGCAACCCCTTGTCTCATTAACTATGTGCCAACATAGGAGCCCTTGTAGGCTTAGGCTAATGGATCCATAAATAGCCCTTAAAGTTAAAGTTAAAGAAATGAATGAAGTTGACGGAGTTCTACCTGGCAAGTAGTCTCCCCGGCCAACGTAGGGGGTTATGTTGGATTCCATGTAATAGCTCGCATGGTCTTAAATGTCGGTTATGGTTAATTTCCCACAAAATGAATGTTTTAAAGGATATATATGTGATTTATTATGCATACAATAAATTATGTTCCATATTACATAAATGTTTTAATGTTTTCTCAATGTTCATGCATCCTTACATACTTAGTACATTCAAAGTACTAACACATACTCTTTTGCCTACATGATATCACCATGTAGGGATCAGTGCTCCTCCTCATTCTCCTCCATGTGGCTAGTTGATATTCCATTGAAGACTACTTTTGGTGAGTTCCCATGTTCCGGGAACAATACTCCTTTATCTTTCTAGTTTATGATATGTTAAGATATTTTACTATGGAATTTCTTTTATTATGATTGAGGGTGAGCTAGGGACTTGTCTTAGCCCCGTTAAATCTAATAGTTAGAGGTATTGTTGGACATATATAAGTTGAAGATTTATTATGATTTCCGCTTGTTTATTTATCATCATTACCTATGAAAGGCTAAAAGAATGCTAAGAGGCTTGTTTGAGGTACTTTCGGGTTCCTCATTCGCCATGTCACGTCTAGGCCCTGGGCTTGGGTCGTGACAATTATTATTATTATTATTACTATTATTATTATTATTACTAGTATTATTATTATTATTATTATTATTATTATTAGTATTATTACTATTAGTATTACTATTACTATTATTACTATTACTATTACTATTATTACTATTACTATTACTATTACTATTACTATTACTATTACTATTACTATTACTATTACTATTATTATTACTATTACTATTATTATTACTATTATTATTATTATTATTATTACTATTATTATTATTATTATTATTATTATTACTACTATTACTATTACTATTACTATTACTACTACTAAAAGATAGTCACACACTCGTAGGATCAATGAAAAGTAAAGTGATTAATCCGTTTGGAATATATCTAGATTTAGATTGTATTAATAATACTGAGGAAGCTATAGATAAATGAGAAACTTCTTTAAGGATAGCAGTAACAGTAAACAAAATGGATTATGACACCACTAAACATTTTATAGAACGAAGTCTATTAAATAGTGTGTTAAAATTTTGGCAAAACTTAAATAATGCCACTCGAAATGATATTTTTGGTGCCAATGATAATAATCCTAATTTAATTACAAGAGCTACTGAAGCTATAAGATTAGAATTTGCCGGAGAATATAATATTTTAAAAAACCCTGCAATGATTAAAAAATACGAAATTGCTTTGTTAAGATTACAATTATGTGATATGTGTGAAATAGATAAATACATTTGTGTCTTTCAAGATTATTATTACTATGTTTACAACAGAGTTAAAAATACAGAAATGTATTTACCGATGTTTTTTACTAAGATACTAGACCCTTGGAGTAAAACGTTAATAGATACTTATAATCCCGAAACAGCCGATACATTAGGAAAAATAATAACTCATTTAAAAGATAAGCTTAGTACATGATATGCAGATGTCATATTAGCTAAAGCAACAAAAGAATTAAGAAAGAAAGTAAGTTTATGTTGTGATAATCCTAAAATGCCTATAATTATTGAATGTGAAAGTCCCTATTATTACAAAAAGATTAAAAGAAAATATAAGAAAAAGAAGCTCTTTAAGAAAAAATATTTTAAAAAGAGAAAGACTAGATATTATAAAAAGAAAGGATATACACGATATCAAAAACATTTTTACAAAAGGAATAATAAAATAAAAAATCCAAAAGAATGTAGATGTTACTACTGCAAAGAGATAGGACACTATGCCAATAGATGCCCAAAGAAATTTGCTAATAATAACAAGAAAATAGAAATCGATGAAGATATAGAAGAAATAATAAATTTAGAAGAATTTATACAACTAAATAATTTTAAAGAAGTAGAATCCGATGATACAATATTTATATTAACTGATACAGATTATTATTCTTCGTCAGATGAAGACAGTCAAAATAAATAATGAAATAGAAACTGATATAATAGAAAAAACGATAGAACAAGTTGGAGAATATAAATAAGATATTTTTATTAATAAAAGAAAATTAAAACAAATACAAAAAAAAAGTTTTCTTTAACTAACTACTCAGGATTTGACGTAAATATACTTGATAGATTCAGATTAATAAAAAGACAACATCATTTATTTTATGGATTAAATATCCAAGAAAGAGCGTTAGAAGTTTCAGTTACTTCTAATAAAATAATGGTTCCTTTATTATCCAAAAAAGATATTCAAGATAAATTACGAAAAATAAAAATAGAAATTCGAAATACTCTAGGATGGATACATATAGGAGCAATCCAAATAATAATAAAATCTCCATTTAGAGAAGGATTAAATACCCCAATAGATTTAGCTATTATAGATAATAGGATAATAAACAGGAAAGAAGCCTGCTTAGGAATACTACGAGGAAATTTATACTACGGAAAGATTAAATTTAATGTTTATCCTAGAATTCATACCATCTTCTAGATAAAGACTTTGATAAAACTTTAAGCTTAGTACAAGATTTTAAAAGAAAAGATTTCTTTCATAAATACAATAGACCATATTCGATAACATATGTAATCTCATATGCTATTTTTAATACATATCATTCTGATTGCTTTGCCATAAAAGAGACAATAGATTATCCCCAACTATTTGAAGAAGTTAGTCAGATACAAATGCCTAGTATAATACAGATACAAGAAATAGAATATACACCATTAGATTTAGATTTACAATCTAAACCTTTGTACAATCAACAAGATTCCATATCTCGACTATCCTTTGAGGAAACTAGAGTCATAAATCCTACAGTGATGATAAGAAGAACACAATCGGAAAGAGTTAGACAACCTATCTTAGAAGCAAAAAATGATGAAAAAAAAATTATAAGATAAAAGGAGAATATAATTTTGGTCAAAATGGGACAGGTATGAAAGCGTGTTTGACCCTTATCTTTTTATTCAAGTTAAAATATTATGCTGTTATAATATCTTATTGCTCTGAAAAATTACTCTAATTCAAAAATTATGTTAACTTTAGACATAACATATTCCTCCTCAGGAGGCTTAATTTTACTTGTTAAACAAGACGATAATATTATTAGATATGAAAATATACCTACCCAGATACTTGATTTATCGAACCAGTAATTTTCTGGACCCTCTCTCACCGTTAGTATCAGAGCCATGATAGATGTTAAAGATGTGGAAGTAGATATTACACAAAACATGTCAACTTTAGATATAAAGATTAGACAAGAAAGCAGTGAAGATAAATTTAATAGAATAACTAACTCACTAAGGTGCGATGAAAATTTTAATGATATAGATATAGAATGAAAAGACATTCTACTTTTGCAGTTATAAAAATAGATAATAATTATTTATAGAAGTTTAGAAAATACTTAAAAGATACCCAAAAAGGTAAAGAAAAATGCAAAAAATTGTTATGTTTAATGTTAAAAGATAATAACGAAGAAACAAAAGATTCTATTATTAGGACAAGACAAATTTTAGAAGATTACGACGATATCATAAAAGGACTAATGGATAATATAAAACTTATTAAAATTGAGATTGAAACTCATCCTTCAAGTATAGGATAATGAAACGACAGCCCTCCTTCGCAGAGATAAGGGTGGATAATCGATTATATTGGACATCTCAAAGAAATTTAAAAAATGCTAAGATAAAAGATGAGGCTCTTAAAAGATATTCACAAAGATTAGATCCTATCCTGCCCGAATAGATAAAGAGAGTACAAAAAAAATATTTGCTAATAATGAAAATATAATAAATGAAAAATATAATATAAATTTACTACGAAACTATTATTTCAAAAGTCAGATAGCTAGTTTAGGATAAAATGGAAAATAAATCCAATTATAAATTACTTAATGAAGAAGATACTCTAACAATAGAACAAGATTTGTACGAAATATAAAAAATGATAATTTACTTTGGAAATTTAATAGTTAAAAAAATTCAAACTTTGAAAGATATACTAAATCAAAAAGAAATAAATATTGATAAATAACCTATAAATAAAACCTTAGATATCATAGGATCCCATATTTCAAAAATAAAAATACCTGAAGGATATGGAGAAAATAATCTAAAATGGTGAGCTCCGATTCAGAAAATTCAGAACTAGATAATCTTATAATAAATATAAAAGGAACCCAGTTAAAAAATGAAGGCGATATGATTAATTTAAAAATGGATACCGTCAAACCAGAAGAAGTAGAATCCGATGATATAATATTTATATTAACTGATACAGATTATTATTCTTCATCAGCTGAAGACAGTCAAAATGAATAATGAAATAGAAACTGATATAATAGAAGAAACGATAGAACAAGTTGGAGAATATAAATAAGATATATTTATTGATAAAAAAAATTAAAACAAATACAAAAAGAAAAGCTTTCTTTGACTAACTACTCAGGATTTGACGTAAATATACTTGATAGATTCAGATTAAGAAAAAGACAACATCATTTATTTTATGGTTTAAATATCCAAGAAAGGGCATTAGAAGTTTCAGTTGCTTCTAATAAAATAATGATTCCTTTATTATCCAAAAAAGATATTCAAGATAAATTATGAAAAATAAAAACAGAAATTCAAAATATTCTAGGATGGATACATATAGGAGCAATTCAGATAATAATAAAATCTCCATTTAGAGAAGAATTAGATACCCAATAGATTTAGCTATTATAGATAATAGGATAATAAACAGGAAAGAAGCATGCCTAGGAATACTATGAGGAAATTTACAATATGGAAAGATTAAATTTAATGTTTATCCTAGAATTTCATACCATCTTCTAGATAAAGATTTTGATAAAACTTTAAGCTGAGTACAAGATTTTAAAAGAAAAGATTTCTTTCATAAATACAATAGACCCTATTCGATAACATATGTAATCTCATATGCTATTTTTAATACATATCATTCTGATTGCTTTGCCATAAAAGAGACAATAGATTATTGCCATCTATTTGAGGAAGTCAGTCAGATACAAATGCATAGTATAACACAGATACAAGAAATAGAAGATATGCCGTTAGATTTAGATTTATAATCTAAACCTTTGTACAATCAACAAGATTCCACATCTCGACTATCCTTTGAGGAAACTAGAGTCATAAATCCTACAGTGATGATAAGAATAACATGATCGGAAAGAGTTAGACAACCTATCTTAGAAGCAAAAAATAAAAAAATAAAAAAATATAAGATAAAAGGAGAATATTTTAATGGTATACAATTTATTCCCATCAACATCCTATTAGATACAGGAGTTAGTAGAAATTATATTAGCCTTAGGCTATGTAACCATCTCCAACAATATAAACTAAAAGATAATCATCTTTATACTGATTTTAATGGAAAAAGACATGAAATAACAAACATGAAAGAAACCATTTTGAGATTCAAAGATAATACTATACCTATAAGACTATTGGTTGAACCAGAAGAAAATAATGATATGTTAGAAATACTGCTAGGAACCACTTTCCTAGATAGTGTAAAACCATATGATATGTAACACCCCCTAAAACGTTGTATATTGGTATTTCAATTCTCGACGAAAATGATAATGTCTCTGTATTTTGAGCATAATTTTTCATAGAATAATCTAAATTAGGTGATTCAAATTTCTAAGTAACCATAACATCATTACCTACAACTTTCATGAGAACATATCTTAAGATTAAGAGTTTAAGTAGATCAAATAAATTAAGCTTTGCAAGACATAGTGCTGTGACGGAATGGAGTATTTGTAGAATAAAATTCATATCTCGATGTAGCATGCTCTAAATTGGATGATTCTTGAACTAACTGAAACTAGACTTCTATATCTACAATTATTATGAAGACACCAAATCCTAATAAGAAATTTATCTTGTTCAAACATAACTTTAAAAATGGATATTCCGTTAAAAGAGATCTCATCTCACCTACCATAGAAAGATCTAGAACCATTTGACATCATCCATGACATCAAAATCCTCCATTGAATTTTCAAGATCATCCTTTGTAATTAATTTTATTTATTGTTAAGTCCCTCCTCCACACCTATAAATACCACCTTATTTCCTCATTTTATTCATCAAGCTTTCTTAAGCAACTCTTCTCTTTATATACTTATTTACTCATTCTCAAATATAGTTTTAGTTTTAGTAGTATAAAAATACTACTCCAGTGATTCT
Organism: Solanum dulcamara; assembly: GCF_947179165.1. NCBI lineage: Eukaryota > Viridiplantae > Streptophyta > Magnoliopsida > Solanales > Solanaceae > Solanum > Solanum dulcamara. The sequence goes on along the minus strand of NC_077246.1, from coordinate 34,488,023 downwards.
TATATTCCGGGTAGTACACAAAATGCTCCGGCACGAAGAAAAGGCTAGGGGTCCAAGAGTGTTCCAATTCGGAGTAAAGCTTCGGATTTAAGGTATGTAAGGCTTTCATAGCATCGGATTGAGTTCGTCCATGTGTCCAATATTTAAATTTATTATAATTGAGTTATAGTTGAGTTTTATCCAAATCTTGAATTATAAATGAATTAATTCTTCTCCTATTTAGTTAGATATATTTATGTATTAATATTATTATTAATGTTATCACTCATATTATTGGAATTATTGTTCATAGCTACTTTCCCATGAATCCTAATTGATTTGATGTTCATGAATATTTTTACACATGTTTTGAGTAAAGATGTTGGCTTTTTAATATTTTCATTGATAAAAAGAGTGATATGAATTAATACTATATATGTTTTTATTGAGTTTTGAAAGAGCAAAAGAATTGAGTTTAAATGAATTTGAGTAAATGATGTTTTAAGAAAGATGTTTTGATGAGATGTAAATGATGTTTTTGAAGTATAATGATTGATGAAGAGGTAATGAGATGAGTTTGATGATTTAAATTAAAGTTCAATGAGACTAGATGATGAGATTAATATGAGCACATATTTTGGGAGTAGTATTGAGCACCGAGTTAGGTAAGAGTTTAATTGACTCAAACCCCAGAACTACGTAGCCAGCGTAGGATGGAGGCTATGCCTCTTAAGTCCCAAAAAGAGGAATTTGATGAGTGAATTCAAGATGGTGATGTCCTTTACCCTGGCAAGGTATTGGATGGATGTAGCAACGACATCGCTTCGTTGTATCATCGCTAGCTCATAAGTGATGGTTGTCAGTTAGAGAAACTCCCAACTGAGTAAGCATTTCTTATTATTATTTTAAATTTGCATTACTTATTAATGTTGAGATGATGTTGAGTTCTGAGATGAGTTTTCTTGAGAAGAGTTTCTTGATATCTGTCCTTACCTTCCTATCATTTTACATAATCATACATTCCACGTACTGACGTCATTCAACTTGCATCATTTTATGATGCAGATACAGGTGTTAGAGATCCTCAACAGGCACATCGTTGAAGATCATTATTTTTCAGCTATTTGGTAAGTCCTTCTTATATTCGGAGGAACTCTTTTCCTTTAATTATTGTTTAGTATTATATTTCTTTTAAGGTAGCCATGAACATGTCATTGGCACCATCTAAGAGTGTTAGAGGCTTCATAGACAGAGTTTGATGATGTAATCGGAGAAGTTTTCCTTAGAAACTATTTCTTCTAAGAATTATCTATTTTTCCTTTGATGTTAATGATGACAAGCCCACATTAGTATTATTAAGTCTTCCGCTGATGAAAAAATGAGTAATGAGACCAAGTGGTTCTCTCGAAAGCCAGAGATGGTTTCTGAGTGCCGGCCACGCCTATGGTACCCTCTCGGGGTGTGACATGATATCCTTGATCATGGTATCAAGATTACTTACGACGATAAGATAATTTTCATATCTAAATGACAAGTCCATATAGTATTTATATACCAATAGAAATAACTTATAAAGATTACAAAGTAGAATATTTTGCTGCTTATATAGATAACGGATCAGGAATATGTTGCTGTAGACCAGAAATATTCCCCAAAGAATACCATCAAGGATTACCCATTACTAAGGGAAAACATATATCTAATAATATCGTAACAATGTCTAAAGGCATTGCTCAACCGATCATACTACTAGGATATTTTCTAATATTTTATTTCCATAATACCGGACAAGATATTCTATTAGGAAAAAACTTTTTAAAAATGTTTCATACTATTTTATATGATAGAGTTTTATTTCAAATAAAATTCAAAACTCCTTGCCAACATATTATTGTGGTAAAACGATTTTAAATTGCTTACTCCAAAAGATTATCTATTCACTTTAAACCCCGTACAGCCCAGCGTGGTGATGTAGGATATCAAGATAAACCGATTTTTCCAAAAAGTATTCCTTTACTTCAAAATGATACGGATTGGGACAACCCTCAAACAATAAATAAACAATCTAACAACTTGTTAGAATATCAAATAACTTTTAATAAATTAGAAAAAAATTTAGACATGACTAAACAAAAGCTAGAACAATGTTTTTCAGAAAATCCTTTAGAATTTTGGGATAAAAATAAGATAGAAGCCAAGTTAGAAATGAAAGATAAAGATAAAGTTATTAGAGTAAAACCAATGAGATACAACCCCAATGACCAAGAAGAATTCCAAAGATAGATTAAAGAATTGTTAAGTCTTAGAATAATAAGACCTAGTAACTCCCCTCATAGCTCACCAGCCTTTATGGTTAGAAACCATGCAGAGATAGTACAAAATAAACCAAGAATGGTTATTAATTATAAAAAATTAAATGATAATACTATATTTGATGGATATTTCCTAACACATAAAGAAAGCCTAATTAATAGAACTACTAACAAAAAGATATTTTCTAAGTTTGATTGTAAAAGCGGATTTTGGCAAATAAAAATGAATAAAGATAGTATTTATTATACTGCATTCTCTACCCCGCAAGGGCAATATGAATGGTTAGTTATGCCATTTGGATTAAAAAATACCCCATAGATATTTCAAAGAAAAATGGATAATATTTTTAAAGATTATGAATATATATTTGTCTACGTTGATGATATTTTAGTTTTTTCTGATAGTCTAGAAGAACACCTGATACATCTAAATAAGTTTACTAACTTATGCTTAGAAAATGGATTAGCACTTTCTAAAAAGAAAGCAAGCTTATTAAAAAATGAGAGGGAATTTTTAGGAATGATAATTGACAGAAATGGTATAAAATTATAAAGCCATATTGTCGAAAAAATATCTGTTTTCCCAGATAAATTAGTCGATAAAAAACAAGTACAAAGCCTTTTAGGAATACTTAACTATGCTTCGGATTATATTCAGAATTTGGCTAAATTAAAAAAGCCATTTCAAGAATTATTAAAAAAGGATAAGAGTTTTGAATTTAATGAAGTCTTAATGAAAAAGATAAAAGCTATTAAATCTATTTGTAAAACCTTACCAAAATTATTATTATCAAAAGATAGTGATGATTTAATTTTAGAAACAGATGCTTCGAAACAGTGTTGGAGTGGAGTATTAAAAAAGATAGATTATGATCTTAATAAAAATAAGATAGGATAAAATTTATGTAGATATTGTTCCAAAATCTTTTTAGATACACAAACTAGATATCATATTAATGAAAAACAATTGTTAGCCATAGTAAAAAGTTGTCAAAAATTATATTACTTTTTACTATCAAAACGATTTACTCTTAGAACTGATAATACTCAAGTAAAGACTTTTGTTCATAATAATCTTCCGTCAAAACCAGAATATAAATGATTTATCAGATGACAAATGCTTTTGTCTGAATATCCGTTTGATATTGAAATTATTCGCTCTAATAAAAATCTTGCAGCAGATTTCCTCACAAGAGATGGACAACGATATTAAGCAACAGATGATAATACATCTGGAAGATATCAATAACTGCTTTGACGATATTCAGACTACAATCTCAGCTATTATCAAAATTGTCAATTTCGACTGTGATCCCAAGATTACTGATAAATTAATCAGCCTATGTGCAAAGATAACGTCCAAAGTCGGACAATATGGAGATAATTAGGATATGATCAGCAGCCTGATCAAAATTAAAAAATCTGATAATACTACTACTAATGATAAATATGTACAAATATCTTTTAGGCCTCAAAACCTTCAAAAGGAATATCGATTGGATCAATTGAAGAAAGATTAAATGCACTGCAACCCCAGGTTGAAGGACAAGAAATGATAATGAGAGATTTATTTTCTCTCAAAAATACTCCTACAAAATATGTTGATTTATCCGTATTATCTTGTTTGAGTAATACTAGCAATTTTTTACATTTTTTTCTCTGCCTACTTGTCTATCATGTAGGTGTTTTTCAAATTTCTATAGAAAATTATTATCTATTTTTATTTCAGCAAAATAAGGATGTCTTTTCATTCTATATCCTTAAAGGTTTCATTGCTTCTTAATGCTTCAGTTATTTTATTAAATTTATCCTCTTTACTTTCTTGTCTAATCTTGATATCTAAAGTTGACATGTTTTGTGTAATATCGACTTCTATGTCTTTAACATCTATTATGGCTCTGATACCAACTGGGAGAGGGGGTCCAGAAAATCGTTGGTTCAATAAATCTCAACTGGGAAAGGGTGTCCAAAAAATCGCTGGTTCGATAAATCAATAATCTGCGTGAGTATATTTTCATATCTAAGGACACTATCATCTTTTTTAACAAGAAAAATTAATCCTCCTAAGGGGGAATATGTTATGTCTAAAGAAATCATACTATCAGAAATTGAGTAACTTTTCTGAGCAACATGATATTAGAACAGTATAGCAACTTAAATAAAAAGTTAAGGGCCCAACACACTTCCATACCTATCCCGCTTTGACTGCAAATACTCTGGGTATTCGCCGAGACTTTTACTGGACATTTTAGTCCCAACCTGTCATCAGGTAACTTTTTTTGGCGTTCCTTCAGAATAACACAGCACAACCTAACTTCATTTTCTACTTCTAGGCGTAAGGATAATATGGAAGGAGAGTTCTTTTCTTTTTATTAAAGAAAAGGAATTATAAAGTAATAATAAAAATGCTCAAGAAAGATACTCACAAACTTAGTTTTTATTCATAACTGATTTTTTACAAGGATGGAGAAGAGCAAATTCAAGTTCCGATCGATGCTCCTCTTTGTTTACAAACTGTCTCCTTTTATAGACGAAGGAGACGGACTTCAGTTGCGGATTTAATACATTTACATAAATATGAAAGTGACCTTCTATCTATTAGTTTTCAAAAGAAAGAAATATTGAAATGACTCTTCTTTCAAAAGAAAAAAAACTAGTGGAACCTATGCTTTCATATTATTATACAATGACAAAAAAAGTCTCTATAATCTTATCTTCTTTTCTTCTACATCTTTATCTTCTGGTGCTTTCTCCGAGTAGTAACATTTATCCATTTGTCTTCTTTTTATTCGGAAGATGTTGACATGGCATCTTCGATAATCTACTCCTTTTTTGGTGAACGCAACTCGCATGTGCCTTTGGAGTGCTTCCTCATTTCGCACAATCATTATTGAGCTTGAGGTCTGGACTTAATAATACATTTATTAATTAAATCTATCTTTGTCTTCATATACCTTTTAGCTGTTGGCGGAGTGTTCTTTGCAGGGGCAATCAAAATAGAGGAATGTATTTTGGTTCCTCCATAAGTTCTAAATTCTTTGTTGAAACTATGTTCTATATTATGTAAAACAATTATTAATCCAATAGCACGTCTGTAGTGCGTATCTTTTTCAGTAAATCTTTGATAAGATTTTTCTTGAAAATTGTTTATGCTTATTAATTTGTCAGTAATCAGTTGTTCACAATCGAAATTAGCTATTTCGATAATATCAAAAACTGCTATTTGAATATCTTTGAAACCTTTACCGATATTTTGCAGATGATTTTTAATTTCTTCCATCTCTGGTGAGAAAAATCTGCTGCAATATTTTTGTTAGTTCGAACAATTTTGATATCAAAGGAATATTCGAATAATAACATTTTCCATCTAATAAATCATTTATATTCCAATTTCGATGGAAGATTATTATGAACAAAAGTTTTTACCTGGGTATTATCAGTTCTGAGTGTAAATCATTTTGATAGTAGAAAGTAATATAATTTTTGACAACTTTTTACTACGGCTAATAATTTTTCTTCATTAATATGATATCTAATTTGTGTATCTGAAAAGAATCCAGAACAATATCTACATAGACTCTCCTATCTTATTTTTATTAAGATCATAGTCTATTTTTTTAATACTCCGCTCTAGCACTGTTCCGAAGCATCTATTTCTAAAATTAATTTATCACTATCTTTTGGTAATTGTAATTTAGGTAGATTTTTACAAATAGATTTAATATCTTTTAATTTTTTTATTAAGACTTCATTAAATTCAAAGCTCTTATCCCTTTTTAATAATTCTGAAATGGTTTTCTTAATTCAGCCAAATTTTGAATATAATCTGAAGCATAATTAAGAATTCCTAAAAAACTTTGTACTTTCTTTTTATCGACTAATTTATTTAGAAAAATAGATATCTTTTCAACGATATTGCTCTATAATTTTATACCATTTCCGTCAATTATCATTTCTAAAAATTCTATCTCTTTTTTTAATAGGCTTGCTTCCTTTTTAGAAGGTGCTAATCCATTTTCTAAGCTTATATTAGTAAACTTATTTAGGTGTATCAGGTGTTCTTCAAGGTTATCAGACAAAACTAAAATATCATCAACGTAAATAAATATATAGTCATAATCTTTAAAAATGTTATTCAGTTTTCTTTGGAATATCTGTGGTGCATTTTTTAATCCAATTGGCATAACTAACCATTCATATTTTCCTTGAGGGGTAGAAAATGCAGTATATTGAATATTATCTTTATTCATTTTTATTTACCAAAATCCACTTTTACGATCAAACTTAGAAAATATCTTCTTGTTAGTAGTTCTATTGATTAGACTCTCTTTATGGGGCAAGAAATATTCATCAAATATGATATTATCATTTAATTTCTTATAGTTAACAACCATTCTTGGTTTATTTCGTACTATCTTTGCATGATTTCTTACCATAAAAGCAGGAGAGCTATGTGAAGAGTTACTAGATCTTATTATTCTAAAACTTAATAATTCTTTAATCTATTTTTGCAATTCTTCTTGGTATTCCGGACTGTATCTCATTGGTTTCACCCTAATAACTTTATATTTATCTTTCATTTCTAGCTTGACTTTTATCTTATTTTTATCCCAAAATTCTAAGAGATTTTTAAAAAACATTGTTCTAATTTTTATTGGATCATATCCAATTTTCTTCTAATTTATTGAAGGTTATCTGATATTCTAGCAGGGGATATTGGTGATTTATTATCTAAGGATTGTCCCAATCTATATCATATTATAGCAAGGGAGTGCTTTTTAGAAAAAAATGGTTTGTTTTGATATCTTATATCACCATGCTGGGCTGTGTAGGGTTTAAATTTTATAGATAATCTTTTTGAATAAGCAGTTTTAAAGCGTTTTACAACAATCGTATGTTGACAAGGAGTTTAAATCTTATTTGAAATAGGACTCTATCGTATAGTACACTATGAAACATTTCTAAAAAGTTATTTCCTAATAGTACATCTTGTCCGGTATTATAAAAATAAAATAGGGGATATTTTATTAAAAAATATCCTAATAGGTATGGTGTTATCTTTGAATTTTAAAATAATTTCTATCATGTTTACTATTTCATGTCTTTTTCCATTAAAATCAGTATAAAGATGTTTATCTTTTAATCTATACCATTGAAGGTGGTTACACAGCTTGTAGCTGATGTAATTTCTACTAGCACCTGTGTCTACTAGGATGTTAATGGGAATGAATCTTATACCATTAAAATATTCTACCTTTATCTTATAATTTTTTAATTCCTCATTTTTTGCTTCTAAGATAGATTGTATAAATCTTTTTGATTGTGTTTTTCTTATCAACGCAGATAGGTTGTAAATCTAAATCTAATGGCATATCTTCTATTTCTTATATCTTGGATATGCTATGCATTTGTATTTGACTGACTTCTTCAAATAAATAGGGATAATCGATTGTATCTTTTATAGCAAAATAATCTGAATGATGAGTATTTGAAATTGCATATGAAATAACATAAGTTGTCGAATATGGTCTATTATTTCTATGAAAGAATTCTTTTCTTTTAAAATCTTTTATTAAGCTTAGAGTTTTATCAAAATCTCTATCCAAAAGATGGTATGAAATTCTTGGATATATATTAAACTTAATATTTCCATATTGTAGATTTCCTCGTAAGATTCCTAAACAGGCCTCTTTCCTATTTATTATCCTGTTATCTATAATAGCTAAATCTATTGGGGTATCTAATCCTTCTCTAAATGTAGATTTTATTATTATCTCGATAGCTCCTATATGTGTCCATCCAAGTGTATTTCAAATTTCTATATTTATTTTTCATAATTTATTTTGAATATCTCTTTTAGATATTACCGGTATCATTACTTTATTAAAAATAACCGAAACTTCTAAGGTTCTTTCTTGGATATTTAATCCGTAAAATAAATGATGTTTTCTTTTTCTTAATCCTAATCTTTCAAAGGTATTTACTTTAAATCCTGAGTAATTAGTTAAAGAAAGCTTTTTATTTTGTATTTGTTTTAATGTTTTTTATCAATAAATATATCTTGTTTATATTCTCCAACTTGTTCTATCGTTTCTTCTATTATATCTTGGACAGTTTCTATTTCATTATTCATTTTGACTATCTTCTTCTGAAGAGGAATAACAATCAGTATCTATTAATATGAAGATTGTGTCATCAGACTCAACTTCTTCAAAGTTATTTAATTGTATAAATTCTTTTGAATTTATCATTTCTTCAATATTTTCATCAATTTCTATTTTCTTGATATTATTGGCAAATCTTTTTGGGCATCTATTAGCATAGTGTATTATCTCTTTACAGTAATAACATCTGCATTTCTTTGAATTTTTTCTCTTATTATTTATTTTGAAAAATGGTTTGTTATATCTAGTATATCCTTTCTTTTTGTAATATCTAGCTTTTATCTTTTTAAAATATTTCTTTTTAAAGAGTTTCTTCCTTTTATATTTTCTTTTAATCCTTTTATAATAGTAGGGACTTTCACATCTGCAAGATCCCGCATGGTTTAAAGGTGGGATTATTTCATACTAGGGTAAAGTAGGGGAAAAATTGCTTCGGAGGACCCTTTTCATCTTAAAATCAATGACATATAGTTGTATATATGAGATAGGATCCATTCCTAAGTAATTGAAGAGTATTAGATGTGTTTTAGGGTTATAAGGGATCTCTATAACCAAGTCAAGCCCAAAGGATTTCTATCGACTAAGTTTTCGTATGAGACCGTAGAAGGGTCCACTTCAAACGACCATATCTACTAGAATATAACGAATTGGGTGTCCCACCTATCAAATTAAAGGTCTTTGAGTCTTCTTTCCAACGCCACCAAAATTGCAATTTTTAGAGTTCGGAGTCAAACGTTATGACCATTTTGCTATAGATTATCACTGCAGGAATTTCAGGCCTGGGGATACAGTGATACCCCGCCACTATAGCGCCTGAAACTAGCCTCAGTAGTTTGGGTGCTGGCGCGGCATGCCAGCTATATTGCTAGCAAGATTTTTAGCCCATTTTCCAGATTTTTGATGAAGGGCAACTTGGACATTTTCCCTAAATGTATATACCTGAACTTGGACATGTTTGGGGGTCATTTTTTCAGTCTTTCACCTCCCAAAAACCCTAAACTTCATCTTCCTCTCTCTCAAATCATCCCCTCCAATTTTTTTCTCAAACTCAAAGGATTCAAGGTTCCTCATTGAAGACCAATAATCAAACTTTCTTAAAAGCTTCAATCTAAGGTATGTGGGTTTTCATCCATGGGTTCTTTCACCCATGGAGCCCAAATGTTTTCTCAATCTAGCATTTCAATTCAAAATGATGAAATCTTATGGGTTTTTACATGATGGTTCTAAATGCATAGATTATGTTATATTTGAAGTTTATTTACTTAAATTGATATATATTGACTCTCAATTCCAAGTGATGAGTTTTTATGATTTTTCATACTACGATTTCAAATGTATAAATTCTTGAATATTTGAAGTTTGTTTGTCTATGTTGACTTATGGTGATTCTTATTTACATGAAATGAATGATTTATCAAGGTCCCTCTATGAAGGCTTGAAAGTAGTTTTAAAGTATATTGGTGGGTTATTTTAAGATGTTTTAAATGATAAATTATTTCACTCTCATGCATGCTAGCATTGATTTAAATGACTTGAAGGTTGATTTATTTGGACCCACCTAGTTTCTTATGATAAAGTAAAGTTGAAATGAATGTTTGACAATGTCTACAAATGAATTTAAAGGTGCTCTTTGCAAATAAGTTTTGTGAATGATGATTCTAAATGTTCAAGTAAGTCGATGATGGGGTGAGTTAAGGCCCTAAAGATATTTTATGAATAAATATACGTGATGATGAAACGTCTACACTCACATCACATGAGACAAAGTTCAGGAGCTATTCTATGATTTTATTCTTATGAAGAGTGGATGGGTAGTAGATATGGATCCTCCCAAATGATATTGAGTTTATGTTTTATGGTTTGTCTATTCCATTGAGAGTTTACCTAGCATCGAGTGGACATTGGGATAGGCATTCTTTCCCGTAGCAAAGGCAAGAGACCCATAGAAAGATCATATTGTCCCATAACTACGTGCCACTGTAGGAAGAAGGATCACCCATTAGTAGAGGCTTGATTCCTTAGAAAGGATCACCCGTTAGTAGAGGCTTGATTCCTTAGAAAGGGTCACCCATTAATAGAGGCTTGATTCCTTAAGTAGCTTAGTGGATCCACTTAGCCATGATGGAGTCTACCTTGGCAAGTAGTCTTCCCTTTTTCTCCGATGTAGGGGTAACATCGGTACTCCATGTTATAGCTCACATGGTTTATGTCGGTTAACGGTCGCTCTCACAAAGGTAAAAGGTCCCTCTTCCAATGTTTAAGATATATCATATGATGCCTACTATATCTATCACAAAGTAAAGTATATGCTTTCACAAAACTAAAGATTTCTTTCAAAAGGTTTATGGTACTTTGAAAGTATATAGTTTCTTATATTGACTCATGACTACCTCTAAAATATTTAAGTTTCTTTTATGAATCATGATGGTTTCTATATCCCATTGACTAAGCTTCATAACTCCAAATGGTATTTCAAATGAATACAAGGTTCTAATATGGTCCATTATTTCACCTTGTTGTATAATGATATATTGCATTGCATACTCACATACTTAATACATTTAAAGTACTAACACATACTTTTTCCTATATGATATCACCATGTAGGAACCGACGTCACTCCTCGACCTCCTCTACGTGGCTAGCTCGATTTAGTTGAGGATTGCTTGTGGTGAGTTCCCATATTTTGGAAACAACATCCTTTTTATTCTAAGCTTATGTTATGTAGAATAGTAAGACTTTTATTAAGGAATTTCTTGAGATTTATTTTGATGGTGAGCTAGGGACATGTCTTAGCCCCGCCAAGTCTATTAGTAGAGGTATGTTTGGACACAAATGGACAAATGTTTTTATTTCAACTTATTATTGTTTATCGTTACCAATGAAATGCGTAATGAATGCTAAGAGGCTTGGGTGAGGTACCTCCGGGTGTCTCATTCGCCGTGTCACGTCTAGGCCCTAGGCTTGAGTCGTGACAACATCCAATTATTATAGGCATTTTTGGATTATCACAACATAGACTTATTTTCTTTGTTAATCCTTTTATTGATTTAGCTAATATGACGTCTGTACACCATGTACTAAGCTTTCTTTTAAATGAGTTAGTCCTTTTTCCTAAAGTATCAGCTGTACCGGGATTATAAGTATCTATTAATTTTTTAACCCAAGGGTCTGGTATCCTAGTGAAAAACAGAGGCAGATACATTTTTGAATTTTTTACTTTGTTATAGACATAGTAATAGTAATCTTGAGACATAATTATATTTATCTATTTCACACATATCATATAATTTTAATCGTAACAACGCAATTTCATATTTTTTAATTGTTACAAGGTCTTTTAAAATATTACCTCTCCGGCAAATTCTAATCTTATAGCTTCTGTAGCCCTTGTAATTAAATTAGTAATATTATCATCAGTAACAAAAATATCATTTCTAGTGGCATCATTTAAGTTTTGCCAAAATCTTAGCACACTATTTAATAGACTTCGTTCTATAAAATATTTAGTTGTGTCATAATCCAGTTTGCTTACTGCTATTTCTATTTTTAAAGAAGTTTTCCATTTATCTATAGCTTCTTTAGTATTATTGATACAATCTAAATCTAGGTATATTCCAAACGGATTAATTGCTTTACTTTTCATTGATCCTGTGGGTATATGACTATCTTTTGATCTTAACGCAGAGTTTATACCTGCATAAGCCCTGGCGGGTTTATTAAAATTTATTCGGCTTGTTTCAGCCTGTGTAGGGAGCTCAGTAATATTTGGATTAAAATCTACTTCTTCTGGTCTGATTGTATCCATTTTTAAGTTTATCATATCCCTTCATTTTTTAACTTGGTCTCTTTTATATTTATTATAAGATTATCTATTTCAGAATTTTCTGAGTCGAAGCTTACCATTTTAAATTGTTTTCTCCGTATCCTTCAGGTATTTTTATTTTAGAAATATGAGATCCTATGATCTCTAAGGTTTTACTTATAGGCTCTTTATCAATTTTTATTTCTTTTTGATTTAGTATATCTTTCAAAGTTTGAATTTCTTTAACTATTAAATTTCCAAAGCAAATTATCGTTCTCTGTATTTCATATAAATCTTGCTCTATCTTTAGAGGATTTTGTTCATTAAGTAATTTATAGTTGGTTTTATCGTCTATTTTATCATATACTAGCTGGATACTGTTTAAAATAATTATTATTATCATTATCATCATTATCATTAGTATTATTATCATTATCATCATTATTATCATTAATATTATTATTATTATTATTATTATTATTATTATTATCATTATTATTATTATTATCATTATTATTATTATTATCATTATTGTTATTGTTATTGTTGTTGTTATTATTATTATTATTATTAGTAGTATTGTTATTATTGTTGTTGTTGTAATTATTATAATAATAATATTATTGTTGTTATTGTTGTTGTTGTTATTATTATTATTGTTATTGTTGTTGTTGTTGTTATTATTATTGTTATTATTGATATTTGCCACAACTTGAATCCGGGTGTGATGACACTCATCTCAACCCACCGAGATAAGTCAGCCTAATACCCAACGAAAAGTAGATGCGGAAGAAAAAGAAAGAAATCAAAATTTAACAATATAGCTTGAATAAAGAAGGCTTGATGAAATATTGTTAATGAAGTGAAATGTAATCATGAAGAATGATAAATTAATTATATTTGGATCGGGTGTCATGTTCCGACACAGTATATTTGGATCGGGTGTCATGCTCCGATACGGTATATTTGGATCGGGTGTCACGTTCCGACACGGTAATATTAAAGGAAAATAAATTAAAATAACTTAATACTACCCAATCTCCAATAACTCATTTTCCAAAAGGGTGTGATATGGAGGCTTGAGTCCTCATGTGTGATCTTAATATTGTTGATTGGTTATGAAATTGTTCATTGTGTTGTCACTTGATCTTGATCTTGTTGGTTGCCACCTGTTAAGTGTTATGGTTGATTTTCCGCTATTACTTATTGCATATTGATTCTTATTTTGAGTCGGCCGATGATACCTACTCAGTACATGTTTTCCTGTACTGACCCCTACATGTATCTTTTCTTATTTTATTTTATGGGGTGCAGCGAGTGTTCCACCGACTTTGACTCGACCTCAACTCTAGTTAGTCTCCAATTCAGAAGATTTTAGGGTAAGCTATCCTTCTAGCTCGTGATGGATTCTCTCGGTTATGGCATGGTGTCTTTAGTTTTCGGACACATTTTGTTATTTTTTTCCTGGTGTTTGATATTTTCAGACTTAGTTTTAGAATTTAGATGTCCTTCATGTAATGACTTTCAAGTTTTGGGAAAAACGTATTTATTTGAGCTTCCGAATTATTGTCATATTTATTAGTTGGGGTTTGTATCGTTGGTTCTCCCACCTAGGAGGTTAAGTGTGGGTGCCACTCATGTCCCATTTTGGGTCGTGACACTTTCTTCCTCCGTATTTGTTTCCAATTTCTGTGTTCATTTCTCTTTTTCACATTTACATCTGATGGCTTAATGCCATTAGATTTTTTTTTTATATATATATATATATATATTTGTTTTTCTTATTATTTATTTCCTTCTTTTTAAAAAAAAATAATTTATTTTTAACAACAAAATAATTTTTTTTACATTAATATGAAAATCATGCCACTCATTCCCACAAGTCATAAATTATTTATAAAAGTAAAGGGTTAAATAAGAAAATCAACAAAAGTCACAAAATAAGGTCGTTACATTATTGTTGTTGTTGTTGTTGTTATTATTATTATTATTATTATTATTATTATTATTATTATTATTATTATTATTATTATTATTGTTATTATTATTATTATTATTATTGTTATTGTTGTTGTTGTTATTATTATTATTATTATTGTTATTGTTCTTGTTGTTATTATTATTAATGTTATTGTTGTTGTTGTTATTAGTAATGTTATTATTGTTGTTATTGTTATTATTATTGTTACTATTGTTGTTGTTGTTGTTATTATTATTATTATTATTATTATTAATCTTATTATTAATCTTATTATTTTTATTATTCTTGTTATTATTCTTATTATTCTTATTCTTATTCTTATTGTTATTGTTATTATTAGTATTATCATTATCATTATTATTATCATTCTCATTATCATTATCATTATTATTATTATCATTATCATTATTATTATCATAATCGTTATCATTATCATTATCATTATCATTATTATTATTATTATTATTATTATCATCATCATAATCATAATCATCATCATCATTATCATTATCATTATCATTATCATTATCATTATCATTATCATTATCATTATCATTATCATTATCATTATCATTATCATTATCATTAATATTATTATTATTATTATTATTATCATTATCATTATTATCATTATCATTGTTGTCATTATCATTATCATTATTTGTAACGACCCATTAGGTCATTTTGAGAACTAGAACTTTTTATTTTATAAAAGACTCATTCCGTAAAATTTTAATGGGTATTTGGACTATTCGATAATCATAGTTATTTAGTTGAGGGATAAATTTAAATAACTAGTTTAATTAGTGGGCTAAGTTGATAATTTATTTAACACTCTATACCAATTATTAAAGGAAAATGATAGGGTTTATTAATTTTGATACATAATTAAGTCAAAAAGAAATGAAAGAACGGAGATAAAACTTACCGGCGCAGCGCGAGTGCTTCAGGTACATCACAACCTCGCCCAAATATTTGTTTTACTGAATAATGATAACAATAAAACTTAGGGAAGTAATCGTTAGAGGTTATATATTATTATATACATAAAATGACTTCGGTCTTTATTTCCACATAATTATTGAATGATAATTTAAGTTTTAACATATTGAGATAGATAATTAAATATTAGGTGTATTGTATTATCTAAATACCATTAGTGTTATGATATTAGAGGAATTAAGACTTAACCCTAGGCTTGAGTTTTAGGGATTGATTTTAGAGTTGAGTTTGTTGTGGGGTCTAGTTTAAACATATAAATAATATTGGTGTCTACGTACTAGTTTACTTATAAATATTATATATTTGATAGATTAGAAATGGTCTGAGGCATTTAAGAAAGGAAAAACATTGGTGGATTAACTTACTTTACTTCGGTTCTTCGGTTGAGGTAGGTTATGGTTTATTCTATATCATAAATAGACTCTTAATAGTGATTGATAGTCATTGATTAATGCGTGAAGTTTACTATGTATTTCATTGTTGTGGTTTGGATGATTAGTATGTTGTTGTGATTTGTTTGAAATCCCAAAACCATGAAATCTCTAATCTTGAACTTGCCTTATCAAAAATGGTGCCTTGAATAAAAAAGGCTTGAGAAAATATTGTTAAGAAAGTGGAATGTAATAATAAAGAATGCTAAATTAATTATATTTGGATCGGGTGTCATATTCTGGCATGGTATATTTGGATCGAGTGTCACATTTTGACATGGTATATTTGGATCGGGTGTCACATTCCGACGCTGTACTATGAAAAGAAAATAAATTAAAATGACTTAATGTTACCCAATCTCCAATAACTTATTTTCCAAAAGAGCGTGATATGGAGGCCTGAGTCCTCATGTGTGATCTTGATATTATTGACTGGTTATGAAATTGTTTATTATGTTGTCACTTGATCTTGATCTTGTTGGTTGCCACCTATTAAATGCTATGGTTGATTTCCTACTACTACTTTATGCATATTGATTTCTATTTTGAGTCGGCCGATGATATTTACTCAGTACATGTTGTCTTGTGCTGACCCCTACTTGTATTTTTCTTTGTTTTATTTTGTGGAGTGCAGCGAGTGTTCCACCGACTTCGACTTGACCTCAACTCTAGTCAGTCTCCAATTCATAAGATTTTAGGGTGAGCTATTCTTCTAGCTCGTGATGGATTCTCTCGGTCATGGCATGGTGTCCTTAGTTTTCAGGCACAGTTTGTTATTTATTTATTCTGGTGTTTGACATTTTTAGACTTAGTTTTAGAATTTAGATGTCTTTATGTGATGACTTTCAAATTTGTGGGAATGTTACGTAATAGATTTTAGTGGCTTTTGTTATGTCTTACTTTAATAAGGTTTGAGTTTCTACATTATTATCGTAGTTTATAAGTTGAATCGTTAATGTAAATTGGGGTTTGTATCGTTGGTTCTTCCACCTAGGAGGTTAAGTGTGGGTGCCACTCATGGCCCATTTTAGGTTGTGACAAACTTGGTATCAGAGTTTTAGGTTCACTAATTTCATCACACAAGGATAGGTATAGTAGAGTCTTGCATAACGGTACGGGAACGCCTTTACTTTTCTTTGAGAGGCTCTGGGGCTTTAGTAAAACTCTATTCCTTCTTTCTTTGATGCTATTACTTGAATCCAATTGGTATCTAGGTGATACAAATTGGTATCTGACCTTCTTCACTTTATTTTCTCAGATGGTTAGAACTAGAGCAACATCAGCACCTGAGCCAACCATTGGGGCTATGGGTAGATGAGGAGTAGCAATGAGAGGCCATGGTAGAGGTCGTAGAGAAATCCCACCAAGGGCAGGGGTCAGACAGTTAGGCCAACCAGGAAAAGAGCAGTGATCCCTCCACCCGTTGATGAGGTAGATAAAGAGGATGTTGAGGTGGAGGATGAGCAGGGTCATGATAGAGAAGAACTACCCCAGCCTTCCAAAGATGATTAACCAGGTTCTCACCTATCTCAGTGGGTTATCCGATCAGGGACAAGCTCCCCCAGCACCTCATATTCCAGGAGTTCAACATGCAGCTATTGTGGCTCCCCACATGACTGCGTCCTTGGAAACAAGCATGTTTCCTCAATTGACTATAATTTTGGTAATGACTAGTGACTAGCATGATCTCTTTATTAAGTTCTTAAAGTTGAAACCCCCAGTCTTCAAGGGTACTAAATCTGAGGATGCTTACAATTTTCTTGTTGATTGTCATGAACTGCTTTATAAGATGGATATATCTGAGTGATTTGGTGTTGAGTTTGTGACATACCAGTTTCAAGGAGACACCAAAATATAGTGGCGATCTTATGTTGAGTGCCGACCAGCAGAGGCACCACCTATGACTTTGGCAACTTTTTCTGACTATTTCATGGAGAAGTATATTCCCCGGACCTTAAGGGACAGGAGGAGAGATGAGTTGCTGAATATAGAGCAAGGAAGGATGTCTCTTGTCGCCTATGAAGCCAAGTTTTGTGCCTTAGATAGATATGCTACTCAGCTTTGCTTCAGTCCAGAAGAGTGGATTCACCACTTTGTGAAGGGATTAAGGTCAGATTTACGGATTCCAGCTTTACAGATTGCTGCTTCAATAAAAGCTTTTCAGGAAGTGGTTGATTTTGTAATAGAGGTGGAGGGGGTGAAGCCAAATAACTTTGCTAAAGATAAAATGTTCAAGAAGTTTCATAAAGGAGGTGAGTTTAGTGGTTCTTACTCTAGAGGACAAGGTTCTGGAGATTATTCGACCCTTCCTATTCAGTCTTCATTGCAGGTTTCAGATGGAGGTCCGTTAAAGACTAGTCAGCCCTTTTCTAATTTTGGAGGTTATCTTCAGTTTTCTTCATCTTTACAATGACCTACTCTTGACCATACGACATTTTACGGATGTGATGATCCTGGACATATCAAAAAATATTGTCCAAGGCAGAGTCAGGCTTGGCATGATTAGGGTTATAGAGCCACAATAGTTAGAGGTGGAGGCGATGGCTATGGTAGGGGCCGTCATTCTGGAGGATGAGGTGGCCAAGGTCGTGGTGGTCGCTAGTTCAGCCGGGGTGGCGGGTAGGTTGGAACTACTGGAGTACAGCCTAGCAAGGGAAATGGTCAGATAGGCGACAGAGCCCATTGTTATGCTTTCCCCGAGAGGTCAGAGGCAGAGACATCCGATGCTGTTATCACATATACTCTTTTAGTCTGCGCTAGCTTGGGTTTCGTATTATTTGATCCTGGACCCACATTTTCTTATGTATCTTTCACATTTGCTGATGGACTCGATTTACATTGTGACTTACTTGATATGCCTATTCGTGTTTCTACTCCTGTTGGTGAGTCTGTACTAGTTGAGAAAGTGTATAGGTCTTGCCTTGTGACTTTTGTGGGGGAAGACAACTTATGTAGATTTGATTATTTTGGAGATGGTTGACTTTGATATAATCTTGGGTATGACTTGGATCTCTCCAAATTTTGCTATCTTAGATTGCAATGCTAAGACTGTGACATTAGCCAAGCCCGGGATGGATCAGTTGGTGTGGGAGGGCGACTATCTTCCCACCCCAGTTTAGATTATCTCTTTTCTTTTTGCTAAGAGGTTGGTGAGTAAGGGTTGTTTAGTCTTTCTAGCACATCTCAGGGATGATAGTTCTAAAGTGCCATCGATTGAGTCTATTTCGATAGCGCATAAGTTTATGGATATCTTCCCCGTAGATTTACCTGATATGCTATCTGATAGGGATATAGATTTTTGTATCGACCTGGAGCTCGACACTCACTCTATTCCTATTCCACCTTACTGAATGGCCCCGACTGAGTTGAGGGAGTTAAAGGCCCAACTTCAAGAGTTGTTAGGTAAAGGTTTTATTAGACCGAGTGCCTCTTCTTGGGGTGCTCTAGTTTTATTTGTAAAGAAAAAGGATAGTAGGCTTCGTATGTGCATAGACTACAGGCAGCTGAACAAGGTGACTATTAAAAATAGGTATCCCCTTCCTCATATTGATGAATTATTCGATCAATTGGAGGGTGCTTGTGTTTTCTCAAAAATCAATTTGAGGTCCGGTTACCATCAGCTGAAAATACAGGCAGCAAATGTACCGAAGACCTCTTTTCGAACCAGGTATGGACACTATGAATTCTTGTAATGTCTTTTGGGCTTACAAATGCGCCTGCTGCTTTCATGAGTCTGATAAATAGAATCTTTAAGCCATATTTGGATCTCTTTGTTATTGTTTTTATTGATGATATATTGATCTACTCAAAGAGCAGAAAAGAACATGAAGAGCATCTGAGGATTGTTCTGGGATTGTTAAGGGAGAAAAGTCTATATGCCAAATTCTCCAAGTATAAGTTCTGGCTTAATTCAGTGTCCTTCTTAGGGCATGTGGTTTCTAAGGATAGAGTGATGGTGGATCCCCAGAAGATTGAAGAAGTGAAGAGTTGGGTAAGGCCCACTAATGTCTCAGAGGTAAAGAGCTTTGTTGGTTTGGCTAGCTACTATCACCGGTTCATCAAGGGATTTGCTTCCATTACTTCCCAACTGACCAATCTGACCAAGCAGAATATTTTATTTATGTGGTCGGACGAGTGTGAGGAGAGATTTCTAAAACTTAAGACCTTATTGACTACTGAACCAATTCTTGCCCTGCCAGTAGAAGGTAAGAATTTCATTATTTATTATGATGTATCATATTCTGGTTTAGGTGCACTGCTAATGCAGGAGAAGAATGTAATTGACTATGCTTCAAGGTAATTGAATATGCATAAATGTAATTACCCCACTCATGATTTGGAGTTAGATACAGTTGTATTGACATTGAAGTAGTGGAGACATTATCAATATGGGGTGAAGTGTGAAGTGTATACAAATCATCGCAGCTTACAATATGTGTTCACTCAAAGAGACTTAACATTGAGGCAGAGGAGGTGGATGGAATTGCTAAAGGACTATGATATCACTATTCTTTATCACCCCAAAAAAACTAATATAGTGGCCGATGCCTTGAGAACAAAAGCAGGGAGCATGGGAAGTTTAGCTCATTTACAGGTTTCTAGACGTCCATTGGCTAGAGAGGTTCAAACTCTGGCTAACGACTTTATGAGGTTGGAAGTAACTGAGAAAGGAAGATTCTTAGCTTGTGTGGAGGCATGATCTTCTTTCCTTGAAAATATTAAAGAAAAGCAGTTTGATGATGAGAAGCTGAGCCGAATTCGAGATATGGTCTTAAAGGGAGAGGCCAATGAGGCTATGATCAATGAGAAATGTGTCTTGAGGATTAAGGGGTGGGTATGTGTGCCCCGTATTGATAATTAGATTCAAACTATTCTTGTAGAGGCTCATAATTCAAGGTACTCTATACATCCTAGTACAATCAAGATGTATCGTGATCTGAGATAACATTATTGTGGAGCAAAATAAAGCGTGACATTGTTGATTTTGTTTCCCATTGTCCAAATTGTCAGAAGGTAAAATATGAGCACCAAAGGCCTGGATGGACCCTTCAAAAAATGCCCATTCCCGAATAGAAGTGGGAAAGGATGGAAATAGATTTTGTGGTTGGTCTTTCAAAGACATTGGTTAAGTTCAATTCGATATGGGTGATTGTTGATAGGTTAACTAAGTCTTCTCACTTTATTCTTCTCAAGGTGACTTATGATGCAGAGAAGTTAGCCAAACTCTATATTCGCGATATTGTTCGATTACATGGAGTGCCAATTTCTATCATATCAGATAGAGGTACACAATTTACTTCTAACTTTTGGAGGACCTTGCATGCTGAGTTAGGTACTAGATTGGATCTTAGTAGTGCATTTTACCCTCAGACCGATGGGCAGTTTGAGAGGACAATTTAAGTGCTTGAGGATATGCTTTGTGCATACGTGATGGATTTTGGTGGTAATTGGGATCAATTCCTACCCTTGGTAGAGTTTTCGTATAATAATAGCTATCACTAAAGTATTGATATGGCTCCATTTGAGGCATTGTATGAGAGGAAATGTAGGTCTCTTATTAGTTGGTTTGATGCGTTTGAGGTGAGACCTTGGGGAACTGATCTTTTGAGAGAATTATTAGAGAAGGTGAAATTCATTCAGGAGAAGCTTCTAGCAGCTCAGAGCAAGCATAAAGAGTATGCAGATCGAAAGGTCAGGGACATGGAGTTTATGGGGGGGGGGGGGAGAGCAAGTGTTGTTGAAGGTTTTACCCATAAAAGGTGTAGTGAGATTCGATAAGCGAGGTAAGCTCAGTCCGAGGTATATTGGGCAGTTTAAAGTTCTTAACATATTGGAGAGTTGGCCTATGAGTTGGCTTTACCTCCAAGTTTGTCCAGAGTACACCCAGTGTTTCATGTGTCTATGTTAAAGAAATATCATGGTGATGGAAACTATATTATTCACTGGGATTCGATCTTGCTTGATTTGACTTTGTATTATGTGGAGGAGCCTATAGCTATTCTTGATAGGGAGGTACGCAAATTGAGGTCAAGGGAGATTACATCTGTGAAGGTTCAATGGAAGAATCGCCCGGTTGAGGAGTCAACTTGGGAGACTGAGGTGGATATGCGTCGAAGATATCCACATCTGTTCGTTGAGCTACGTATCCTTTTCTACCCTTGCTCTTCTCTTGACCATTCGGGTATGAAAGGTGGGTAAATTGGTATCTGTTGTAATGACTCATTAGGTCATTTTGAGAACTAGAACTTTTTATTTTATAAAAGACTCATTCGGTAAATTTTTAATGGGTATTTGGACCATTCGATAACCATAGTTATTTAGTTGAGGGGTAAATTTAAATAACTAATTTAATTAGTGGGCTAAGTTAATAAATTATTTAATACTCTATACCAATTATTAAAGGAAAAGGGTAGGGTTTATTAATTTTGATACATAATTAAGTAGAAAACAAATAAAAGAACAGAGAGAAAACTTATAGGCGCAATGCGAGTGCTTTAGGTACATCACAACCTTATCCAAATCTTTGTTTTACTGAATAATGATAACAATGAAACATAGGGAGGTGGCCTATGAGTTAGCTTTACCTCCAAGTTTGTCTAGAGTACACCCAGTGTTTCATATGTCTATGTTAAAGAAATATCACGGTGATGGCAACTATATTATTCACTGGGATTCGGTCTTGCTTGATCAGACTTTGTATTATGTGGAGGAGCCTGTAGCTATTCTTGATAGGGAGGTGCACAAGTTGAGGTCAAGGGAGATTGCGTCTGTGAAGGTTCAATGGAAGAATCGTCTGGTTGAGGAGTCAACTTGGGAGACTGAAGCGGATATGCGTCGAAGATATCCACATCTATTCGTCGAGCTATGTATCCTTTTCTACCCTTGCTCTTCTCTTGACCATTCGAGAACGAACAGTGGGTAAATTGTTATAAGTTGTAATGACTCATTAGGTCATTTTGAGAACTAGAACTTTTTATTTTATAAAAGACTCATTCGGTAAATTTTTAATGGGTATTTGGACCATTCAATAACCATAGTTATTTAGTTGAGGGGTAAGTGGGCTAAGTTAATAAATTATTTAACACTCTATACCAATTATTAATGGAAAAGGATAGGGTTTATTAATTTTTATACATAATTAAGTAGAAAAGAAATGAAAGAACAAAGAGAAAACTTACCAGCGCAGCACGAGTGCTTCAGGTACATCACAACCTCACCCAAATCTTTGGTTTACTGAATAATGATAACAATGAAACTTAGGGAAGTAATCGTTAGAGGTTATATATTATTATATACATAGAATGACTTTGCAGGAGGCATAATGTTGGTTTCTTATATAGTAACACCACAACCAATTGTAAAATGTGGCTTCGGTCAATATTTCCACATAATTATTGCATGATGATTTATGTTTTAATGTATTGAGATAGATAATTAAATATTATGTGTATTGTATTACCTAAATACCATTAGAGTTATAATATTGGAATAATTAAGACTTAACCCTAGGCTTGAGTTTTAGGAAATAGATTTTAGAATTGGGTTTGTTGTGGGGTCTCGATTAAACATATAAATAATATTGGTGTTTACGTACTAGTTTACTTATAAATATTATATATTTGATAGATTGGAAATGGTCTGAGGTATTGAAGAAAGGAAAGACATTGGTGGATTAACTTACTTTACTTCAATTCTTCGGTTGAGGTAGGTTATGGTTTATTCTATATCATAGATAGACTCTTAATAGTGATTGATAGTCATTGAGTAATGCGTGAAGTTTAATATGCATTTCATTGTTCTGGTTTGGATGGTTGGTATGTTGTTGTGATTGTCTGAAATCCCAAAATCGTAAAATCTCTAATCTTGAACTTGCCTTATCAAAAATGATGCCTTGAATAAAGAAGGCTTGAGAAAATATTGTTAAGAAAGTGTAATGTAATAATAAAGAATGATATATTAATTATATTTGGATCGGGTGTCACGTTCTGGCATGATATATTTGGATCGAGTGTCATATTCTGACATGGTAATATTAAAAGAAAACAAATTAAAATGACTTAATTGTAATGATCCGTTAGGTCATTTTGAGAACGAGTCCTCTTTCCTTCAAAAAAGACTCCTTCCGTACATTTAAATTGGAAATTTTGGACTATTCGATAACTTCAGTTAATTAATTAATGGGTAATTTTAAATAATTAATTTAATTGGTGGACTAAAGTATTAGTTTATTTAATATCCCATACCACTTTTCTTATATTTATTAAAATAAGTTAGTAGGATTTGTTACTTTAGTACCTAATTAGTTAGAAAAAGAAGCAAGAAAGGATGAGAAACTTACATTCGCACACGACGACGTGAAGAGATCGCCGCACTGCAATTCAGGTAAGCTTAAGTTGGGGGGGGATGGTCATATTAATTATTAATTTATTAGCACCATGTGCAAGTATGAAAGCAATAGGAAATCTGGCTCGTTGTTGCCACTGGTTTCGTAACCAGTGGCTTCAATTTTAACTATTACTATATTGTTTTACATTATAAATTAAGTTTTGATATATTGAGATAGGTAACTCAATTTTATGTGTATATGTTATATGAATTTTATCAAATTTGTGATATTGGAGAAAATTAATATTTAACCCTAGGCTTGAAATTTAGAAAATATAAGATTTGATTTATTAATTGGTATCAAGATTTGGGAACTTAATTATAGATTTGTGTGAGTTTTTGAGTCTAGAATAGATATGGGTGTTGCTAGTTTCAAAATCTTATTATGATTATTTATTTGACTAGATTACGTTGATTTGGAGGCCCAACAAAAAGGGAAGGCTCAAGTCCCAGAGTGATTGCATGTTTATTTGAGGCAAGTGAATTTTTAAACCTTAATTTAAGCTTGTAGATGCTTGTATTTCTATTTTATGTGTACTGGGGAGTAATAAGAATTGGACTGGGTTATTGACTGTATGATTGACCTTAAAATTGGAGATGAGGGGTGTAAAATGGTAATCTAATGACATGCATTGGTGGAATTGATATGTTGTGAATATGGGTGTATTTTGGGCATGTGAAATGACTAGGTTGATGTTAGATAGGAAAAATTATTATTGTTGTCATGTTATACCGTGAATCATATGAACATGAATTGATTGCATTAATTCTAACATATTGTATTGAGACTGAAAATGATATAAAACAAAGGGGATGGGCCACACGCTCTATGACAGGTATTATGAAACAAAGGGGTCGGGCCACACATTCAGTGGCAGGATATATATATTGAGGGGATGGGCCACATGCTCCATGGCAGGTTACATGGACAGAAATATCCTCCATGGGTTCTGGACTATAATTCAACGGATGTGTGCTAATAGGACAAACATGCATCATTTCATTACATTGCATCGCATTTTGTTGATATTTGTGAATTCGTGTTTACCCCTTTGTTGCTATGTATATGCTGAACTTGACTTGATATGATTCATTCATAAGACTATTGATGAGTATTTGTGGACTGTATTACTGTTATTATTGTACAAGTGTTGAGTTGGGCTGGTTTTATGCAGGTTGTAGTTAAGGAGGTTTGGTTGGGAGTACAGGAGTACTTGTATCTATTGAGCTTTGCTTAGTTTTAGTTGTCCACTTGCTGAGTACCGCGTTGTTTGGTAATCACCCCTTGCTTCTACACTTGTGTAGGTTGTGTGCCCGGACCTTCTTGATATCCTACGATTTACTACCATTTTTGAGGCTATTAGCTCAAGTGTTGAGGTAGCTTTTACATCCATCTAGCGGATACCTCTTACGCTTTTAATATGTTTTAGTACTATTCTAGAGACAAAGACATTGTGACTGTATTTTTTTTCATATTTTGGTAATGTATTAGTCGCTTATACAAATGACAACCAATCTTGGGGAAGTTTTAGTTTGTTTTACTTATTTTCGGTTAAGTTAAATTTGGATTTATTTCTTTTTCTTCCGTATCTATTTTCCATTGGGTATTAGGCTGACTTATCTTGGTGGGTTGATATGAGTGCCATCACACCCGTATTTAGTTTTTGACAAAAATGATATTAGAGCCCCAGGTTCATAGGTCACACGTGTATACAAGCCAACTCTAAGTATAGTCTTGAGGATTGGTATGGAGACGTCTGTACTTATCTTTGAGAGGCTATGAGGACTTTTAGGAAATTTTCCCTTTTTTCTTTCACTTTGTATCGTGTGTTGTGTTGGTACTGAATTTTTGCATGTCCTTTCTAATATATGGCTAGCAACAGAACTACGACTAGAGGTAGAAGAAGGGAGGCACTCCCTAAGGTTGATGTTGGGACCCCAACTAGGGGTAGAGATAGAGGCCGAGCTAGAGTCTATGGTAGGGGTATGGAAGCAGGTAGAGGTCATGCCCGAGAAGTGGCACCAACTAGAGGTCATGCTAGAGAGACTTCTCCTGATCCATAGATTGATGATAGAGAGGAGTAGGTCCCTCCAAAGCTTGCCCTGTACCATTGCTTCAGGCCACTTTGATGAGAGTATTAGATGCGCTTGAAGGATTTAATCAGAGGGTGAGGGCGAATGGTATACCCGAGGGTTCTCATACTAGAGCAGGGGCTTAGACCCTAGGGCAGCATCAAATTCCAGTTGTTCAAGATCTGATGGGCTAGCCACCTGCGGGCCTTAGAGCGAATGAGGATGGAGTACAGGTAGGGGGAGCCCAAGGTGCACCTATAGTTATATTGACTGACGATAAGCAATGCTGATATGAGAGGTTCTAAAAAATTGACCCCCCACAGTTTCAAGGTGGGAAGACCGAGGATGTACATGAGTTCCTGACTATGTGCTGAGAGTTGTTTGAGGTAGTAGGGTTAGCTGAGACTCACGGAGTTCATTATACTATACTCTAGTTATGTGGTCCAGCTAGAGAGTGGTGGAGAGTGTATCTGAGTTCCAGGCCAGTTGGGTCATCCCAGATGACTTAGGATGAGTTTGCGAGTGCCTTTTATGATCTTTTCATCCCCTAGAGTGTGAAGGAAGAGAGAAGATTATGGTTCGAGAATTTGAGGCAGGAGGGTCTTACAGTTGCTGAGTATGAGACTCATTTCTATCAGTTGTCTAGGCATGCCATGGCTGTCCTTCCAATGAGATAGAGTGGATTCGCAGATTTGTGCGAGGACTGAACTCTACAATTCATACAATAGTTTTTTGACCCGCCCATAAGGTCACTTCCTTGCAGTCCATTATAGGTGCTTCTAAGGAGGCGGAGTTTATAAAGAGAGAGGAGTTTGGGGACCCCAAGAGGGTACCTCATCTGGAGGTAGAGGGTCCTATAGAAGAGGTGGTTCTTTCCAGCATAGAGGACTAATTCATGCATCTATGCCATCTTCTAAGGATGGTTAGATACCTCGTAGGTCCTACAGTACAGGTCAGAGTTACCAGGGGTCACAATAGAGGCTGGTGAGCCAGGGTGGTTATATAAGTTCTTCAAGTTCATCATAGAGGTTTTTGCACGAGAGAGAATTTTATACTTGTGGTAATCCAGATCATCTTTCATGGCAGTGTACATCTCAGGGTCGAGGAGGAACCCAGCTTAGTTCTTTAGTTTTAGTTAGAGAACCAGCGCCGCCGGTTAGAGGTCGAGGTAAAGCCTAGACTAGTAGAGGTGGTCGCACTCATGGTTGGGGTACTGATAGTGCTATAGTCCCTCAGAGAGGAGGTAGAGGTATTGGGCAGGTTAGAGGTGGTAGGGGATCTTAGTGTTATGCTTTTCTAGAGAGACCCGAGGCTGAGGCTTCTAACGCAGTTATCACAGGTATTGTCCCAGTTTGCCATCGAGTAGCATTTGTATTATTTGATCCAGGGTCTATATTTTCCTATGTATCTGCCTATTTTGCATCTGACTTTGATTTGACATGTGATCATATATCAATGCCTGTTCATGTTTCTACACCCGTACGTGAACCCTTAGTGGTGGATCGAGTATATCGATCTTGTCTTGTTTCCTTGGCTGGGTATGATACTTGGGTAGATATGATTATTCTAGGGATGGTAGATTTTGATGTGATATTAGGTATGTATTATCTTTCTTCCCATCGTGCTATTCTCGATTGTTATGCTAAAACTGTTATCTTAGTGATACCTAGTGCCCCGAGGATTGAGTAGAAGGGTACTAGTGGCTCCTATCCTAGTAAGGTTATCTCATATATTCATACTCAGAGGTTGATTGATAGAGGGTGTATGTATTATTTGGCCTTTATTTGAGATACCAGTATTGAGTCACTTGTTATAGAGACTATTCCAATGGTTAAGAAGTTTTCTGATGTATTTCTTACTAATCTTCTTGGTGTTCCTCCGGATAGGGATATTGATTTTGCTATTGACTTAGATCCTGGCACTAAAACCATTTCTATTCCTCCATATCGCATGGCTCCAGTTGAGTTGAAGGAGTGGAAGGATCAGTTGCAAGACTTGTTGAGTAAGGGGTTTATTCTCCCTAGTGTGTCGCCTTGGGGTGCACCAGTTCTGTTTGTAAAGAAGAAGGATGAGACTATGAGGATGTGTATTGATTACAGGCAGTTGAAAAAGGTAACTATTAAAGATAAGTATCCTCTTCCCTGTATTGATGATTTATTTGATCAGCTATAGGGAGAGGCATTATTTTCCAAAATAGACTTAAGGTCCTGTTATTATTCGTTGAAGATTAGGGTGTCAGATATCCCTAAAACATATTTTTGGACTCGTTATGGTCACTACGAGTTCTTAGTGATGTCATTTGGGTTGACCAACTCCCTCACAACATTCATGGAGTTGATGAATGGAGTGTTTTGCCCGTACTTAGATTCTTTTGTAATAGTATTCATTGATGAAAACTTGGTATATTCCAAGACTGAGGAAGACCATGTCCTTCATTTGAGGTTGGTACTTCAGAAGTTGAGGAGAGAAAAGTTGTATGCAAAGTTCTCCAAGTATGAGTTTTGGCTTGATTCTATGACATTCTTGGGACACGTGGTGTCCAAAGAGGGAATTAGAGTAGATACAGCTAAGATTAAGGCAATTAGAGGTTGGACAAGACCTAATTCTCCTATTAAGATTCCTAGTTGTATGGGGTTAGCCGGTTATTATAGACGGTTTGTGCATGGCTTCTCCACTATTGTAGCTCCATTGACTAGATTGACTAAGAAGGCCATGGATTTTTATTAGTCCAATGAGTGTGAATCGAGCTTCCAAAATCTCAAGACTTTATTGACTTCGGCTCCTATTTTGATGCTACTGTATATTATGATGCTTCCGGTGTTGGTTTAGGCAGTGTTTGATGCAAAAAGGGAAAGTGATTGCCTATGCTTCGAGACAGTTGAAGGCCCATGAGAAAAGCTATCCTACTCATGATTTGGAGTTAGCGGCTGTGGTTTTCATGCTTAAGTTGTGGCACCATTACCTATTCGGTGTGCATTGCGAGGTATTCACCGATCATAGAAGTCTTCAATATATATTCAGTTAGAGGGATTTGAACTTGAGGAAACATAGATGGCTTGAGTTGCTGAAGGACTACGACATAACTATATTGTATCACCCAGGAAAAGATAATGTGGTGGCGGATGCCTTGAGTAGAAAGTCCTATACTATGGGGAGTCTTGCCGCGATCCGAGTTGAAGAGAGACCATTGGCTAGAGATGTTTAGAGGCTAGGTAATAGCCTTATCCGGTTACAGATTTCAATGGATGGTGGTGTTCTTACCTTTGTAGAGGCACGTTCTTTCTTGTTTGAGCAGATTTGAGAGAGATAGTTTGAGGATGAGAAGTTATGTATCATTCGAGATAAGGTATTAAGAGGTAAAGCTAAGGAGGTGGTACTTAATTCGGAAGGTGTATTGGGGATTGGTCACAGAATTTGTGTGCCTAAGGTGGGTGACCTGACTAGACTTATTTTGGAAGAGGCTCAATGTTTAAGATATTCCATCCATCTGGGAGAAGCCAAGATGTATCATAATTTGTTTCAGCACTATTAGAGGTGTGGGATGAAGAAGGACATCGCAGAGTTCGTGTCCAAGTGTTTGACTTGCCAGAAGGTAAAGTGTGAGCACTAGCAGCCTGGGGGTGTGAGTCAGAGGATGCCTATTTCCACTTGGAAGTGGGAAATGATCACCATGGACTTCGTTGTGGGTTTACCTTCCACCGTGGGTGGTTATGATTCTATATGGGTGGTTGTTGATAGACTAACAAAGTCCTCCCATTTTATTCCAGTTAAGGTGAGGTACACATCGGATAAGCTAGCCTAATTATATATTAGTCAGATCATTCAAATTCATGGTGTCCCAGCATCCATTATTTTAGATCGGGGTTCAGTATTTACTTCACATTTTTGGCAGGCATTACAGTAGGGTTTAGGCACTAGACTTGATAATTTTAGTGTTGGAAGATATACTTCGAGCTTGTTTATTAATTTTGGTGCTAGATGGGGTCAACACTTGCCCCTAGCGGAGTTTGCCTACAACAACAGTTATTACTCTAATATCTAGATGGCCCCATTTGAGGTTTTGTATGGTAGGCGATATCGATCTCCTATTGGGTGGTTTGATTTAGTTGAGATGCACTCTTTAGACACAAACTTTCTTAGAGATGCTATGGAGCAGGTTCATAGGATTCAGGGTAGACTCTTGACAGCCTAGAGTAGGCAAAAGAGTTATGCAGACCAGAGAGTTCGACCATTGGAGTTCATGGTGGGTGATCATGTTTGGCTTCGTATGTCTCCCATGAAGGGCGTGATGCAGTTCAAAAGGAAGGGAAAACTCAGCCCTCGATTTATTGGCCCATTTGAGATTTTGGTGCGAGTGGGAGAGGTAGCTTATAAGTTGGCCTTACCATCTAGCTTATCGGTTGTGCATAGCGTGTTTCATGTTTCTATGATCCAGAAGTATATTCTGGATGAGTCCCATATGTTATCACTCG